>NC_060184.1:66513166-66533166 GCF_021184085.1 Oncorhynchus gorbuscha
CTTCCCGCTCCACCTGCCTCAGTTCCTCCATAAAATGACACATAGAACAGATGGATCATAGGATTTCTCTGAGCGCTTCCTCTATAATGGAACAGAATATGAAATTGCATTCTTCCATTCTATACAATCCCTATTCTATACAGAATGTAACAGCTGGTGCATTGTGTACATCACATAAAGTATAGAACAGTGAAAGGCTGCACTGACCCTGCACTGACCCTCAGGCTAGAGAGAGAGAGAGAGAGAGAGAGAGAGAGAGAGAGAGAGAGAGAGAGAGAGAGAGAGAGAGAGAGAGAGAGAGAGAGAGAGAGAGAGAGAGAGATGCAGAGAGAGAGAGAGAGAGAGAGAGAGAGAGAGAGAGAGAGAGAGAGAGAGAGAGAGAGAGAGAGAGAGAGAGAGAGAGAGAGAGAGAGAGAGAGAGAGAGAGAGAGAGAGATGCAGAGAGGGGGAGAGAGAGAGAGAGAGAGAGAGAGATGCAGAGAGGGGAGAGGAGAGATGCAGAGAGGGATGAAAGGGATGGAGAGAGTGTGTGAGTGGGGGGGTGACTGTAACCTTGGTAACCTCTCCCCATACTTCCAGAGAGACAGTTGTTGATCTGTGAACTCTGGCCGTATTGATTGGGTTGAATTATGTTGTACAACATATTCTGTCCCCCTATCTCTTTCTTTCTTCTGACCCTTTCCACCCTCTTCCTCACCCCTCTCTCCCTCTCATACATTCCCCAATCTCTGACTCTGCCTTCCCCTCTCTCCCTCTCATAAATTCACCAATCTCTGACTCTGCCTTCCCCTCTCTCCCTCTCATACATTCCCCAATCTCTGACTCTGCCTTCCCCTCTCTCCCTCTCATACATTCCCCAATCTCTGACTCTGCCTTCCCCTCTCTCCCTCTCATACATTCCCCAATCTCTGACTCTGCCTTCCCCTCTCTCCCTCTCATACATTCCCCAATCTCTGACTCTGCCTTCCCCTCTCTCCCTCTCACACATTCCCCAATCTCTGACTCTGCCTTCCCCTCTCTCCCTCTCACACATTCCCCAATCTCTGACTCTGCCTTCCCCTCTCTCCCTCTCATACATTCCCCAATCTCTGACTCTTGACTTCCCCTCTCTCCCTCTCACACATTCCTCTCTCTCTCTCTGACTCTGCCTTCCCCTCTCTCCCTCTCACATATTCCTATCTCTCTCTCTGACTCTGCCTTCCCCTCTCTCCCTCTCATACATTCCCCAATCTCTGACTCTGCCTTCCCCTCTCTCCCTCTCATACATTCCCCAATCTCTGACTCTGGCTTCCCCTCTCTCCCTCTCACACATTCCCCAATCTCTGACTCTGCCTTCCCCTCTCTCCCTCTCATACATTCCCCAATCTCTGACTCTTGACTTCCCCTCTCTCCCTCTCACACATTCCTCTCTCTTTCTCTGACTCTGCCTTCCACTCTCTCCCTCTCACACATTCCTATCTCTCTCTCTGACTCTGCCTTCCCCTTTCTCCCTCTCATACATTCCCCAATCTCTGACTCTGCCTTCCCCTCTCTCCCTCTCACACATTCCCCAATCTCTGACTCTGGCTTCCCCTCTCTCCCTCTCACACATTCCCCAATCTCTGACTCTGCCTTCCCCTCTCTCCCTCTCATACATTCCCCAATCTCTGACTCTTGACTTCCCCTCTCTCCCTCTCACACATTCCTCTCTCTCTCTCTGACTCTGCCTTCCCCTCTCTCCCTCTCACACATTCCTCTCTCTCTCTCTGACTCTGCCTTCCCCTCTCTCCCGCTCACACATTCCTCTCTCTTTCTCTGACTCTGCCTTCCCCTCTCTCCCTCTCACACATTCCTCTCTCTCTCTCTGACTCTGCCTTCCCCTCTCTCCCTCTCATACATTCCCCAATCTCTGACTCTGCCTTCCCCTCTCTCCCTCTCACACATTCCTATCTCTCTCTCTGACTCTGCCTTCCCCTCTCTCCCTCTCATACATTCCTATCTCTCTCTCTGACTCTGCCTTCCCCTCTCTCCCTCTCACACATTCTCTCTCTCTCTCTCTCTCTCTCTCTCTCTCTCTCTCTCTCTCTCTCTCTCTCTTTGCCGTCACCTTCATTTAGTTGTTTTGTCCTCCTTTGTAATGATGAGTGTTGAGCATCTCCCTGGCAGGCCTGGTAAACAAGTTAAATGGATGGATGGAGTGAATGAAAAAGTGTTGTAAAAAATGAGACCATCCCCACGAAGCCATTTTGTCATGACATATCTGTCCATCGGCCTTGACCCGGACGCGTACAACACTAAATCTGACTGATTGTCACACACACACGCACACACACACACAGAAATTACCATCCGGTAATGATGATTAGGGTTGTTTATGGTCTCCAGCCCACACTTTGTCATTTACAATGGCTATCAGTGTGTGTGTGTGTGTGTGTGTGTGTGTGTGTGTGTGTGTGTGTGTGTGTGTGTGTGTGTGTGTGTGTGTGTGTGTGTGTGTGTGTGTGTGTGTGTGTGTGTGTGTGTGTGTGTGTGTGTGTGTGTGTGTGTGTGTGTGTGTGTGTGTGTGTGACCAGCATGCTAGTATGCAAGTCCAGACCTTCAACAAGCCACTACCAAGCAAAGAGAGAGAGGGGGAGGGGGTGAGATAGAGGGGGAGATAGAGAGGGGAGGGAGAGAGGGGGTAGGGAGAGACAGAGATGGAAGTAGAGCCAAACTGAAGAGAATAGAGGAAGAGAAAGAACGAGAGATGAGGGGTGGGGGGTTACATAGCAAGGGATTAAGCGGAGCGGGGGAGTATAAACGAGAGAGAGAGAGAGAGAGAGAGAGAGAGGGAGGGGGGAGAGAGAGAGAGAGAGAGAGAGAGAGAGAGAGAGAGAGAGAGAGAGAGAGAGGGAGGGAGGAGAGAGAGAGAGAGAGAGAGAGAGAGAGAGAGAGAGAGAGAGAGAGAGAGAGAGAGAGAGAGAGGGGGGGAGGGAGAGAGGGGGTAGGGAGAGACAGAGATGGAAGTAGAGCCAAACTGAAGAGAATAGAGGAAGAGAAAGAACGAGAGATGAGGGGTGGGGGTTACATAGCAAGGGATTAAGCGGAGCGGGGGAGTATAAACGAGAGAGAGGGGAGGGGGGGGGGAGGGAGAAAGCCAGAGGGGAAAACAGTATTTCTGTCACTAGATAACCCTGTGACTGACAGCTTCATTTCCCTGCCATAGAGATCAAGCCAAGCAATTAGATCCAAAATGGCGTCCGTAGTGCTCCTATCCCAGTCAGGAGGATCATAGCCTTTCAGGGTGTCAGACTGCATTTGTAGGTTATTCAGCCGTAATAGCCTCCATAGTGTTCATATCCCTGTCACTGAGATCATAGCCTTTCACAAAGACAGAGTGTTGCTGCAGGTCATCAGAGCCGTAATAGCAGCCATAATGTTTGTATCCCTGTCGGAGTGGCAGGCCAGTGGAACGTTAATGGTATCTGCACCTTCTCTTCATATACCTGTCAGAGGCAGCAGACCCCAGCCATCAGAACCCTAATGGCGTCTAGAGAAGATTGTTTCCAGCTCATTCAGACACTGTTGTCCTTAACACCAATGACAGCGGGTGGCAACACACACACGTACACACACACACACCCGTACATACACACACACTGTAAAAATTCTCTCTCATCCTGCTCATGTCCCAGTGTATTTCCAGTAGGTAGGTAGCCCATGGGCATGCTGCCTGTATTGATCTGATGTCCCTCGTATATTACTGCAAACACAACTAGCTGGCCTTACACACACATTCACTCTCAATGTGTTGTGTGTGTGTGTGTGTGTGTGTGTGTGTGTGTGTGTGTGTGTGTGTGTGTGTGTGTGTGTGTGTGTGTGTGTGTGTGTGTGCGTGCGTGCGTGCGTGCGTGCGTGCGTGCGTGCGTGCGTGCGTGCGTGCGTGTGTGTGTGTGACCAGCATGCTAGTATGCAAGTCCAGACCTTCAACTAGCCACTACCAAGCAAAGAGAGAGAGGGGGGAGGGAGAGACAGAGATGGAAGTAGAGCCAAACTGAAGAGAATAGAGGAAGTGAAAGAACGAGAGATGAGGGGTGGGGGGGTTACATAGCAATGGATTAAGCGGAGAGGGGGAGTATAAACGAGAGAGAGGGGAGGGGGGGAGAGAGGAGAGAGAGGAGAGAGAGAGAGAGAAAGCCAGAGGGGAAAACAGTATTTCTGTCACTAGATAACCCTGTGACTGACAGCTTCATTTCCCTGCCATAGAGATCAAGCCAAGCAATTAGATCCAAAATGGCGTCTGTCTGGTTCCTATCCCTGTCAGGAGGATCATGCACCTGCAGAGTGCTACTGCAGGTCATCAGAGCCGTAATGTTTGTATCCCTGTTGGAGTGGCAGGACATTGGAACTTTAAAACCTCTTAGTGCACAGATCCCGCTGAAGGGATCAAAATCAACAACATCCGGTGAAGCTGGAGCGCGCCAAATTCAAATGACAAAATTGTAATATTAAACATTCATGAACATACAAGTACCCTACATCATTTAAAAGCTTAACTTCTTGTTAATCCAATCTTGTTGTCAGATTTTAAAAAGGCTTTACGGCGAAAGCATACCATGTGATTATCTGTGGACAGCGCCCCGCATACACCAGCATTAAAAACATTTTCAAAACCAGCAGAGGCGTCACAAAAATCAGAAATAGCGATAAAATAAATGACTTACCTTTGAAGATCTTCCTCTATTTGTAATCCCAAGGGTCCCAGCTACACAACTAAAGGTTGTTTTGTTCCATAAAGTCCTTCTTTATATCCCAAAAAAGTCAGTTTAGTTGGCACGTTTGATTCAGTAATCCACCCGTTCCACTCGTTCAACATGCAGACAAAGGAATCCGAAAATGTACCAATAAACTTCGTCCAAACAAGTCAAACAACATTTCTAATCAATCCTCAGGTACCCTAATATGTAAATAAATGATCAAATTTAAGACGGAATGTAGTATGTTCAATACCGGAGATAAATAATGGGGTGCGCGCCCTCATCCACGTGCTCCACAAGACTACAGTCAAAATGAGAGCCACCTTGAAAAACTACAACTACTAATTCATTTTTCAAAAAGCAAGCCTGAAACCCGTTCTAAAGACTGTTGACATCTAATGGAAGCAATAGGAACTGCAATCTGTGAGTTATTTATTTATATATCCCATATCCAAGCGTTGAAATGGACAGTGACCTCAAAAAAAAAATTCTGGATGGATTTTCCTTGGGTTTTCGCCTACCCTATCAGTTCTGTTATACTCACAGACATTATTTTAACAGTTTTAGAAACTTCAAAGTGTTTTCTATCCAATTATACCAATTATATGCTTATCCTAGCGTCTGGGCCTGAGTAACAGGCAGTTTACTTTGGGCACGTCATTTATCCAAACATCCGAACACTGCCCCCTAGCCCTAAGAGGTTGGTATCTGCACCTGCTCTTCATATACCTGTCAGAGGCAGCAGACCCCAGCCATCAGAACACTAATGGCGTCTAGAGAAGATTGTTTCCAGCTCATTCAGACACTGTTGTCCTTAACCCCAATGACAGCGGGTGGCAACACACACACGTACACACACACACCCATACATACACACACACTGTAAAAATTCTCTCTCATCCTGCTCATGTCCCAGTGTATTTCCAGTAGGTAGGTAGCCCATGGGGCATGCTGCCTGTATTGATCTGATGTCCCTCGTATATTACTGCAAACACACAACTAGCTGGCCTTACACACACATTCACTCTCAATGTGTGTGTGTGTGTGTGTGTGTGTGTGTGTGTGTGTGTGTGTGTGTGTGTGTGTGTGTGTGTGTGTGTGTGTGTGTGTGTGTGTGTGTGTGTGTGTGTGTGTGTGTGTGTGTGTGTGTGTGTGTGTGTGTGTGTGTGTGTGTGTGTGTGTGCGCGTGTGTGTGTGTCTAGCAGACAGATACAGCTTTGTCACGCTAAGTACCGTAGTGGAGCTTCCCAAAGAGGAGCTACACCAGCAGCTGTTATCAATCCACGTCTCTCTTCCCTCTCTTCTTTTCTCCTTTTTTCTCTTACTTCTTCTCCTGTGAAGGATTGAAGTGTTTGCAGGGGGATTTAGCTCTGTGACAAGAGGGAAGGGATGAACACAGCGAGAAAATAGAGGAGAGACAGGCTCTAAACTCTCGTTTTGAAGTTGAATTTGTTAAAAGGCACACTAGGGAGGAGAACAGAGTACTTCTTCACAACCACTCTCTATCTCTCTCACACACACTCTCTCATTTTAAAGGAGGCAATCAGCAGTTGAAACAATAACAAAGTGCCATCCCTGACACTGTTTTGGTAAAAAGCTGAGGGATGAGCTGGAGAAATGTAACCACTCTAAAAGTCATAGATAGCTATGGATGCAAGTACCAAAAATTACAATTGTAACCATGTTTGAGGGTATACAGTGTTTGTTTACATTTTCCCTAGTATACATAGGACAAGCTTATATTTTAGTTTGATGGGGTAAGACAGTTGAACTAAGTGGAATTTATAAGACATATTCTTTAAGAATCAATGGGTAATACATATGGATTTATATTGCCACGTTAATAGTCTAATAGGTGTATAATTTAGTTAGATGTTCTATTCTTTTTATCAAAGGCCTCTAATTATATTGCTCTCAAGAGAAAAAGTTGAAAAGATTGTTTCAAAAATGTTCATTACAAAAGACCTTTAAGGTGATTGATACAAAAGACCCACATTGACTTGAGCACCTGGAAGTGTATATGAGTGAGCATGTACGAATGCACACACACACACACACACACACACACACACACACACACACACACACACACACACACACACACACACACACACACACACACACACACACACACACACACACACACACACGCACACACACACACACACACACACACACACACACACACGCACACACACACGCACACACGCACTCACACACACACACAAACATCACACACACATAGGCACTCACACACACACACACACACACACACACACACACACACACACACACACACACACACACACACACACACACACACACACACACACACACACACACACACACACACACACAAGCACTCACACACAAGCACTCACACACACACACAAACATCACACACACACACACACACACACACACACACACACACACACACACACACACACACACACACACACACACACACACACACACACACACGAACATCCACACACACACACACACACAAGCACTCACACACACACACACAAACATCCACACGCATTCACACACACACACACACAAACACTCACGCACACACACACAAGCACACACACACACACACAAACACTCATTCACACAAGCACACACAAGCAGTCACACACACACACACACACACACACACACACACACACACACACACACACACACACACACACACACACACAACACACACACACACACACACACACAACACACACACACACACACACACACACACACACACACACACACACACACACACACACACACACACACACACACACACACACACAAGCACTCACGCACACACACACAAGCACACACACACACAAACACTCACGCACACACACAAGCACTCACACACTCACTCACTCACTCACACACTCACATACACACACAATCTGCCACACGTACACCCAGTGTTTGATGAGATATTAGAGATATGAGATATGATGAGATATGTTGTTGTCTCACCTAGCTATCTTAACATGAATGCACATACTGTAAGTCGCTCTTGATAATAGCACCTGCTAAATGTCTACAATGTCAAATGTAAATGTTTTACCTACAGATATTATATTACTGTATTTAGTTATTATTTGTAAAAAAATATATATTCATGTCACAAGTGTATCATTTACACAGACGATATTTGTTTCTGGCCATTTTGAGCCTGTAATCGAACCCACAAATGCTGATGCTCCAGATACTCAACAGGTCTAAAGAAGGACAGTTGTATTGCTTCTTTAATCAGGACAACAGTTTTCAACTGTGCTAACATAATTGCAAGGGTTTTCTAATGATCAATTATAAATGATAAACTTGGATTAGCTAACACACACAACGTGCCATTGGAACACAGGAGTGATGGTTGCCAACATTTCTGAAAATGGATATACTCTATAGCATTTTTGAATGAAACTCTGTGCCACTAAGGTGAGACAGAGAGATGTTGTGTGTTTCAGAGATTATCATTGCTTTTGCTTACTCATCTCCTCTCTATACTGTGTCTCGGATTATAATATTCATAGCATTTTATATTTGGGATTTTATCACAACAGAATAGAAGATCTATATCCGTATATTGTGCCCTTTATTAGAAATAAAGAGAATAGCAATCTTCTCCTATCTCATATAGTCTCATATTGTGTGTGTTATTGTGCTGCTCCCAGATATTATGCATATGTTTCTACTCTACAGAGCGAGGCATCTGAATCAAACAATATTACGGCTCTTATTACAGACCAGTGACCCCCCCACCTCATAGACGCACACACATTTAAAGAGACATGAACCAGGCAGCAGACTGGCATTGGGACTGGTTTAGAATCTTAAAAAGTGTGTGTGTGTGTGTGTGTGTGTGTGTGTGTGTGTGTGTGTGTGTGTGTGTGTGTGTGTGTGTGTGTGTGTGTGTGTGTGTGTGTGTGTGTGTGTGTGTGTGTGTGTGTGTGTGTGTGTGTGTGTGTGTGTGTGTGTGTGTGTGTGTGTGTGTGTGTGTGTGTGTGTGTGTGTGTGTGTGTGTCTTATACTAATATCTCCTGTGTGTGTCTGTGTCTCTCTAGATGGGACCCCCTACACATGGTGGGTGGGTAGGAGCAGTGAGAAACATTTCTACTGGGGAGGATCAGGGCCAGGGATACAGAAGTGTTCCTGTGGTATTGACAGGAACTGCACTGACCCCAAATATGACTGTAACTGTGACGCTGACCACAAACAATGGTGAGTACAGGGGTTGCCGTGGAATGGGGGTACTGTGTGAGTACAGGGGTTGCTGTGGAATGGGGGTACTGTGTGTGTGTTTATTTTTATTTAACCTTCCAGGGCAGTCTCATTGAGATAAAATCTATTTTTCAAGAGAGACCTGGTCCAACCAAGACAGCAGCGGAGGGGACAATGTTTTGAGACAAATATCAGACATACTGTGTGTGTGTGTGTCAAGTCACGTTATCGTAACTTGACTTTAACATTCATCTGAAGACTGTTATTTATCAAATTACCTAACTATGTTTAATTGTTGCCCGATTAAATAAATCATGTAACAATTAACTTGTTAGGATCTGGGGCACCACGAGTGAGGTTCTTTAAAGAGCTACCATCTCCCTAATTAAACTCTAAAAGGTCTTTACCTATCACATCTATAAACAGTCAACTTCTTAATCATAACCTCGTATCATATCATCATTCTGAACAGTCGTAACCTCCTTGCATCTGCAAAAACCAGAGCCTTACTTATGATTCAGTGCTAAACAAATTGGTTTAATTATTTATTTACTAGCTAATTACATGAGAACACAGAATAAACATACATACTCTGCACCGGTTATTGACTGTAGACTTAATACACTGAAAACAGGTCCCTAGCGGAATGACAACAACATGGCTGCTTGTTAAAGAAGAGATGGAGATAGAGAGAGAGAGGGACAGAAACACTTAACATTGGGACATTCAGAAACTACTTTCACCTACAGTAACCATATACTTTGCACACGAAGAAATCATGTATGTTCTTACGCGAAATGCCTGGGTTCGCTGGGGATCTCTCGATGAACAGGGCAGCCTTGGAAAAGGGGGTTGGGCCTTTTCACAGCACGCTTGTAAGGCTCTGATTGTCTGAAATTTTTCTTGAAGATGCTTCTTTGAAGATAATCTAGCCAGATGGTTCCCAAGTGGGGTGATGGTCCTACTTAAATTTGCTTTCAAAAATACTTTACTTATTACAGCTAATCAGCCATTCCAGTGATTGTCTGAGAGGTGAGTTTAATTTCTTCACCTCGTGTTAAGATTGAAAGTTCAAACTATTTTAAACGTGTAGCTGCCGCTTCAAGCATTTCTGGTCCAATGTGTTTTTTCTTAACCCATCATTTATACGTTTTGGTGGAAAGGGGCAGTTCTGGCAGGCTGGCACGCTCCTTGACCTCACTCCGGGCGGTAACTACTCACTGTGCAAAGTTTATGGCTTCTCAAATCACATCCCTCTCTTAACAAAAACACTTTCATATTTTATTCATATTACATGCCCAACGCATAGTATGGAAACTTCATATACTGTATGTAGTGGGTATACTTTCCAAGTTACAATATTTCCTTTATCACATTTTTAACGACATCACAAAATAACCAACATGAGGACGTTAGTGTTCAAAAGATCGCCTCTGACCATTCCCTACGTTCAATGTTAGAAATATTGTTCCAGTAGTTGCTTTTGAACGTGTTGGAGTTTCAGCCAGAAAAAGGTCTATTGAGCCAAAGCACGTTCCTTTAGTGAATTTGGAGAGTGCAGGCCTGGATCTCCTCTCTATTTACAACAGGATGTGAGTTGTTAATCCCCACTAGTTATTTCCTTCCACCTCTACGGTTGAGAGGGGGTCTGATAGAAGTTATTCATTGCAAACCTGATCTGACCTATTTGGATTCTCGTGGACAGTCATGACAACCAGAAGTCCCCACAAGACTGTGTGTGTGTGTGATATAAATATTACACATAGAAACAACAAGGTTAGTGTATAAAAGTCTCTGTGTTGAAGCAGTGAGCGATGTCCCCCCCCTCCTCCAATAATAACAAAACATTGTGTTTCTGAACCCTTTAAAACACCTGATGGATGTTCTCATTAGAATAATGTATGGCTGCTAGTTACTCTTTCTCTTTCTCCTTCTGTCCTTTTCTGAATTACCCTCTCCTTCTCTCTTCTCTTCTTCTGTCTCTCTTCCTCCCCCTCCCTCTCCTACTCTCCCCATTTGCTTCACAACACCCTCTCTCTCTCTTTCTTTCTCTTTCTCCTTCTCTTGTTACGATAACTGATGAGTGTTATTCTCTCTCTCCCTCTTTCCATTAATATTGTGTGTATTAATGTTTTTTTCTCCGGTTGAGTGAGTATGTGATCTATAGTACACACATCTCTATTTCCCCTCATTACACATAGAGTTGGCATGACACACACACACACTTGGCTCCCATCGTGTCCTCCATATATTAGTTATCATAAAAGGCAGAGAACAACAAGCAGATAATAAGGACAAATACAGGCTGCTTCAGAACAAAGACCATTTATTTAAAACGTTAACGCTTTACAAGTTTACCCTCTCTCTCTCTCCCTTTTCTTCATTCCATAACATTTGTTATATTTCTGCAAGATTAATATTATAGAAAAATACTATCTCCTCCTTTTCCTCTCTTCCTTCATCTGTTCTTTCTTCTCCTCCCCAGGAGAGAGGACAGTGGTCTGTTGGTATATAAGGACCATTTGCCAGTCAGTCAGGTTGCTGTGGGTGACACCAACAGGCTGGGTTCAGAGGCAAAGCTCACAGTCGGGCCGCTCCGTTGTCAAGGAGACCGTGAGTTCCGCCCATGAAGCTGTTATTTGTTTTTTTCAGTCACTTTGGTGCAATTTTCAAAAGTATGTGGTACATTTTCAAAATGCTTAGTACAAAACTCAAAACAGATCAGAAAAAAACGCAATTGTTTCAAAACTCTAAGCATATTTTCAAATGATTAAGTATAACACACTAAATCATAGTCCATTTTTCAACAAACTTTTTCAGTGTTTCATCTAGAAATACATGTTTCACAATGCAATACTGTATACAGTGCTTTTGGAAAGTATTCAGACCCCTTGACTTTTTCCACATTTTGTAACGTTACAGCCTTATTTTAAAATGTAATAAAAAAAGAATTTCCTCATCAATCTACACACAATACCCCATAATGACAGATTGGTGGAGTGATGCAGAGATTATTGTCCTTCTGGAATGTTTCCCATCTCCAAAGAGGAACTTTTTGTAAACATCAAGACTCTTCCAAGAGCTGGCTGCCCGGCCAAACTTATCAATCGAGGGTGTGACCAAGAACCCGATGGTAACTCTGACAGAGCTCCAAACTTCTTCCATTTAAGAATTATGGCGGCCACTGTGTTCTTGGGGACATTCAATGCTACAGAAATCCTGTCTTGGAGCTCTCTACGGACAATTCCTTCGACCTCATGGCTTGGTTTTTTCTCTGACATGCAATGTCAACTGTGGGACCTTATATAGACGTGTGTGCCTTTCCAAATCATGTCCAATCAATTGAATTTACCACAGGTGGATTCCATTCAAGGATGATCCATTGATCAAGGATGATCAATGGAGACAGGATGCACCTGAGCTTAATTTCATGTCTCATAGAAAAGGGTCTGAATACTTATGAAAATAAGGTATTTCTTCGATTGCTGAGGAAAATATTTTATTTAATCCATTTTAGAGTAAGGCTGTAATGTAACAACATTTGAAAAAGGTCAAGGTGTCTGAATACTTTCCAGAAGCACTGTGTGCGTGGGTGTGTGGGTGTAAGGGTGGGTGTGTGGGTGTGTGGGTGTAAGGGTGGGTGTGTACGCGCTCATACACACCCGCGCCCACATACTCAATTCAACTTGTGTCTTTTGTGTCAATCACCTTAAGGGTCTTTTGTCAACTTTTGAACTTTTTCCCTACAGAGTAATACAATTAGAGGCCTTTCATAAAAGGAATAGAAAATCAAACTCAATTATGCACACTTAAAAGGAGAGAGGAACAGAAGAATGAAGGAAAGGAAGGATAAATCGTTTCTGACCCTTTCGAACTATATCATTACCATGTCCACATGATGTAGGGACAAAGGACCCGACCCTCAGTCATAGCTGGAAGAGTTTGTGTGTGGGTGTGTGCAGGACCCAGCCCTCTCATTAGGCAAGATTATGGGTCTCCTTATGGCGGGAGATCGACGAGGGCGGCATTTTCTGAGCTAAACAGACCAAGGCGGTACCTCCAACAGCACATAATACCTCACATAATTAATTCTGGCCAAAAACAATGTCAATTTCTCTCAAACAGTGGCATATGGGCTTTTTAGGTGAGTGCTGATGCCGCCCTATGATAAGCAGTGCCTACTTTGTCAATGGCAGGGACTCAAAATAATGATCTTGTCCTTTCCCAGCGTGCCTCTCCAGGGTGCTGTTGGAGAGACACATCTCTGCAGCGCTCCACCAATGTTACGTCAAAAAAAGAATCTAACATAAATCATGTAGCAGATCTAGGATATGGTAGAAAGAGTATGTGGCCTTTTCTGTAGGCTACAGACTGGAGATAAAATGGATGACAATGTCATGTGACAGATATTTTTTACATCATGTAGGTTTCTCCGATGAAATATCCTAACCCAAATGGCGTCCATTCAAGTAAAAATGCACAGACCGATGCTGACGCTAATTGGACATCTAGTTTGGTTCAGATTTTGTCAGGTCTGGACCAGCCTTGATTTGGCACAAACATAGACGTCTATAAATGACCTACTTTAAACTTTCCTTCAGAACCGAAAATGTACCTGATTTCAAAGCCTGGAAAATATGTATTTTTGTCTTTGATTCAGAACCAATATTGAACGTAACTTCAACATCTGGAAAAATATTAATTTTAGACGCCTTACAATGTCATTTTGCTTACTTGGACTGTTCTTGTAAGAACTTGTCTCGCGTAGGGTCGGCTGAACAGCCAGGACAGGCCCTGTGTGTGTGTGTGTGTGTGTGTGTGTGTGTGTGTGTGTGTGTGTGTGTGTGTGTGTGTGTGTGTGTGTGTGTGTGTGTGTGTGTGTGTGTGTGTGTGTGTGTGTGTGTGTGTGTGTGTGTGTGTGTGTGTGTGTGTGTGTGTGTGTGTGTGTGTGTGTGTGTGTGTGTGTGTGTGTGTGTGTGTGTCTTGCATCGGGTCCCAAGTTAACCCTTTTCTGTAGCCGTGTCTGCCTCTGGGTAATCGTAATTAAATAGCAAAGACTTCAAATAATAAAACGGGCCCAGTAGGTGGCAAGTGTGCGTGTGTGTGTGTGTTTGCGCGTACTTATGCTTGTGCGCGCGGCTTCTGGGGCAGTGCGATAAGCTCTCCTCTGTAAAAAGCACTGGACTCCTCCTCTTGCCAAGCATCACATCCCGTCCCAGAGCAGAGAGGCTTAAAGAGAGCGGGGGAAACAGAGAGGGATAGAGGGAAAGAGAGAAAGAGATTAAAAAAGAGGGGGAGAGAGACAGAGAAGGGGTGAGGGAGGGGCAGATGTAATGTTATTCAGGGCATGGCTGGAAGTGACAGATTTATCTGCCATCCCACACACACACACACACACACACACACACACACACACACCTACAAATAACCACACAGTCTCGTCAGTGTCTCTGTGTGAATGAAGTCTTTAGATTGAAGTTTCACACAGATCTCACTGAACAGATAACGACATACAATACTTGCTACATCCCTCTTTCTCTCTCTCTCTTTCTTTCTCTCTATCTCTCTCACACTACCTCTCTTTGTCATCTTCCCCCTCCTCCTGCCAGAATGATGTAGAGAGAGAGAAGGAGAGGGAAAGAAAGAGAAAGAGGGAGGGAGAAAGAAAGACAAAGACAATGCAAAGCTGAATTCCATGCCATGAGCTTTTGTTCCTCCCAAGGTCATCTGACATTTTATTTTTCTCCTCTCCTTTTCCCCTGTTTCCCCTCCTTCTCCCCTGTTTCCCCTTCTTTTTCCCTGTTTCCCCTCCTAATCCCCTGTTTCCCCTCCTTTTCCCCTGTTTCCCCTCCTTCTCCCCTGTGTTTCCCCTTCTTTTCCCCTGTTTCCCCTCCTTTTCCCCTGTTTCCCCTCCTTCTCCCCTGTTTCCCCTTTTTTTCCCCTGTTTCCCCTCCTTTTCCCCTATTTCCCCTCCTTCTCCCCTGTGTTTCCCCTTCTTTTCCCCTGTTTCCTCTCCTTTTCCCCTGTGTTTCCCCTTCTTCTCCCCTTTTTCCCCTCCTTTCCCCCTGTTTCCCCTCCTTCTCCCCTGTTTCCCCTCCTTCTCCCCTGTTTCCCCTCCTTCTCCCCTGTTTCCCCTCCTTCTCCCCTGTTTCCCCTCCTTCTCCCCTGTTTCCCCTCCTTTTCCCCTGTTTCCCCTCCTTCTCCCCTGTTTCCCCTCCTTCTCCCCTGTGTTTCCCCTTCTTTTCCCCTGTTTCCCCTCCTTTTCCCCTGTTTCCCCTCCTTTTCCCCTGCATTTCCCCTCCTTTTTCCCAGGTAACTACTGGAACGCAGCATCATTCACCACGCCCTCCTCCTACTTGCATTTCTCCACTTTCCAGGGAGAGACCAGCGCTGATATCTCCTTCTACTTCAAGACCAGCGCTCCCTACGGGGTGTTCCTGGAAAACCTCGGCAACACAGACTTCATACGCCTCGAACTGAAATGTAAGTGCCATTCTTTAGTTCTGTGGCTTCTTCTGTTTTTACACTCCTTTCATTGGCCTCTCTGGCTTGTTCTCTCTCTCTCTTTCATCTTTTTCAATTACTCTCTTCAACCCTACTTTCTTTATTGCACTGTATTAGAACACTGTATTAGAACACTATTAGAACACTGTATTAGAACACTGTATTAGAACACTGTATTAGAACACTATTAGAACACTGTATTAGAACACTGTATTAGAACACTGTATTAGAGTACTGTATTAGAACACTGTATTAGAACACTGTATTAGAACACTGTATTAGAACATTGTATTAGAACACTGTATTAGAACACTGTATTAGAACACTATTAGAACACTGTATTAGAACACTATATTAGAACACTGTATTAGAACACTGTATTAGAACACTGTATTCGAACACTGTATTAGAACATTGTATTAGAACACTGTAGTATAACACTGTATTAGAACACTATTAGAACACTGTATTCGAACACTGTATTCGAACACTATTAGAACACTGTATTAGAACACTGTATTAGAACACTGTATTCGAACACTGTATTCGAACACTATTAGAACACTGTATTAGAACACTGTATTAGAACATTGTATTAGAACACTGTATTAGAACACTGTATTCGAACACTATTAGAACACTGTATTAGAACACTGTATTAGAACACTGTATTAGAACACTGTATTAGAACACTATTAGAACACTGTATTAGAACACTGTATTAGAACACTGTATTAGAACACTATTAGAACACTGTATTAGAACACTGTATTAGAACATTTTATTAGAACACTGTATTCGAACACTGTATTCAAACACTGTATTCGAACACTATTAGAACACTGTATTAGAACACTGTATTAGAACACTATTAGAACATTTTATTAGAACACTGTATTCGAACACTGTATTCGAACACTATTAGAACACTGTATTAGAACACTGTATTAGAACATTGTATTAGAACACTGTATTAGAACACTGTATTAGAACAGTGTATTAGAACAGTGTATTAGAACACTGTATTAGAACACTGTTTTAGAACATTTTATTAGAACACTGTATTCGAACACTGTATTCGAACACTATTAGAACACTGTATTAGAACACTGTATTAGAACACTGTATTAGAACACTGTATTAGAACACTGTATTAGAACACTATTAGAACACTGTATTAGAACACTGTATTAGAACACTGTATTAGAACACTGTATTAGAACATTTGTATTAGAACACTGTATTAGAACACTGTATTAGAACACTGTATTAGAACACTGTATTAGAACACTGTATTAGAACACTGTATTAGAACACTGTATTATTAGAACACTGTATTAGAACACTGTATTAGAACACTGTATTAGAACACTGTATTAGAACACTGTATTAGAACATTGTATTAGAACACTGTATTAGAACATTTTATTAGAACACTGTATTCGAACACTGTATTCGAACACTATTAGAACACTGTATTAGAACACTGTATTAGAACACTGTATTAGAACACTATTAGAACACTGTATTAGAACACTGTATTAGAACATTTTATTAGAACACTGTATTCGAACACTGTATTCGAACACTATTAGAACACTGTATTAGAACACTGTATTAGAACATTGTATTAGAACACTGTATTAGAACACTGTATTCGAACACTATTAGAACACTGTATTAGAACACTGTATTAGAACATTGTATTAGAACACTGTATTAGAACACTGTATTCGAACACTATTAGAACACTGTATTAGAACACTATTAGAACACTGTATTAGAACACTGTATTAGAACATTGTATTAGAACACTGTATTAGAACCCTGTATTAGAACACTATTAGAACACTGTATTAGAACACTGTATTAGAACATTTTATTAGAACACTGTATTCGAACACTGTATTCGAACACTGTATTCGAACACTATTAGAACACTGTATTAGAACACTGTATTAGAACACAGTATTAGAACACTGTATTAGAACACTGTATTAGAAAACTGTATTCGAACACTGTATTCGAACACTATTAGAACACTGTATTAGAACACAATTAGAACACTGTATTAGAACACAATTAGAACACTGTATTAGAACACTGTATTAGAACACTGTATTAGAACACTGTATTAGAACACTGTATTAGAACATTGTATTAGAACACTGTATTAGAACACTGTATTCGAACACTATTAGAACACTGTATTAGAACACTGTATTAGAACACTGTATTCGAACACTGTATTCAAACACTATTAGAACACTGTATTAGAACACTATTAGAACACTGTATTAGAACACTGTATTAGAACACTGTATTAGAACACTATTAGAACACTGTATTAGAACACTGTATTAGAACATTTTATTAGAACACTGTATTCGAACACAATTAGAACACTGTATTAGAACACAATTAGAACACTGTATTAGAACACAATTAGAACACTGTATTAGAACACTGTATTAGAACACTGTATTAGAACACTGTATTAGAACACTGTATTAGAACATTGTATTAGAACACTGTATTAGAACACTGTATTCAAACACTATTAGAACACTGTATTAGAACACTATTAGAACACTGTATTAGAACACTGTATTAGAACACTGTATTAGAACACTATTAGAACACTGTATTAGAACACTGTATTAGAACATTTTATTAGAACACTGTATTCGAACACTGTATTCGAACACTGTATTCGAACACTATTAGAACACTGTATTAGAACACTGTATTAGAACACTATTAGAACACTGTATTAGAACACTGTATTAGAACATTTTATTAGAACACTGTATTCGAACACTGTATTCGAACACTATTAGAACACTGTATTAGAACACTGTATTAGAACATTGTATTAGAACACTGTATTAGAACACTGTATTCGAACACTATTAGAACACTGTATTAGAACACTGTATTAGAACACTGTATTAGAACATTGTATTAGAACACTGTATTAGAACACTATTAGAACACTGTATTAGAACACTATTAGAACACTGTATTAGAACACTGTATTAGAACATTGTATTAGAACACTGTATTAGAACACTGTATTAGAACACTATTAGAACACTGTATTAGAACACTGTATTAGAACATTTTATTAGAACACTGTATTCGAACACTGTATTCGAACACTGTATTAGAACCCTCTATTAGAACATTGTATTAGAACACTGTATTAGAACACAATTAGAACACTGTATTAGAACACAATTAGAACACTGTATTAGAACACTGTATTAGAACACTGTATTAGAACACAATTAGAACACTGTATTAGAACACTGTATTAGAACACAATTAGAACACTGTATTAGAACACTGTATTAGAACACTGTATTAGAACACAATTAGAACACTGTATTAGAACACTGTATTAGAACACAATTAGAACACTGTATTAGAACACTGTATTAGAACACAATTAGAACACTGTATTAGAACACTATTAGAACACTGTATTAGAACATTGTATTAGAACACTGTATTAGAACACAATTAGAACACTGTATTAGAACACTGTATTAGAACAGTGATGAAAAACTCTGACATTTCTGTTCAGACTTTAAAACTTTTCCCTGACTGCTTCCCTCTCAATTCTCAAATCAAGTCAAATCACACCTTATTTGTCACATGTGCCCGAATACAGCAAGTTCTTTTGAAATGCTTATTTACAAGCCCTTAACCAACAGTGCATTTCAAGAAGAGTTAAGAAAATATTTACCAAATAAACTAAAGTAAAAATGAATCAAAGGTAACACAGTAACATAACAATACCGAGGCTATATACAGGGGTTACCGATACTGTTTCACTCTATATGGGTCTAAAGCCATGATTGACATGCCATGTGCTTTATGTGACTATACTTGAATGCCTGAAATGAAATGTCTAATTGGGCATTCAATCATATTCAGATTGAGAATGTTAAATTCAAGGGAATCAAATTTAGCCACGGTTCTTTTATGATGAGATGGCTATTTAACCATACTGCCCTACATAGGCAAAACACAGTCATTTATTTGGCTGAATTATCTGTATTTTTCTGTTTAGACAGACAGCAATTTCTGATACTCCATTGTATATTTTGATCAACTCGTTTGTTCTTGGGTCAGGAAAGTAAATACCACATTAATCAGATAATATACCTGGCCATTAAAACAAATGTTTTTTTACCAAATTCGTAGTTCCTGCGTTTTGCCATTGTCGGGCAGCATAGTGGCTGTCAATTTGATGATGGATGACAAATTACATTTCTGCAGATTTCAAAGAGCTTTAGGTTTAATGGGGGTAATTCACCTCATCCACTCACAATTTTGTGGCAGAGTGTTTAGTAGTGATGTATAACATCCACCTTGAGGGGAAAATGTCAGACATCTTGGCTTACTACTAATATATAACACCTACTTAGGACACACCCACACCTCCTCCAGCTGCCATCTCTCTCTCTCCCTTTGTCATTAATTCTCTCTCAATTCAATTCAATTCAAGGGCTTTATTGGCATGGGAAA
>NC_060184.1:66543166-66548166 GCF_021184085.1 Oncorhynchus gorbuscha
ACTCTCTCAAGGGTGAGGTGGTGTGTGTCTGTGTCCTTTTTTCTTTTGTTAACAGAAGTAGAGAGGCGGAGGATGGGATGGAGGGAGCGATGGAGAGAAAGAAGAGGGAGATTAGTTGGAGTTTCACCAAGTCGTGCTCAGGCCTTCATTACAATAGATTAGTTAGTCTGTTTTCACACTGGGGCTTTAGGCTCTGTGTTTGGCTGTTTTACTCAGCTAACAGAGGCTAAACTGTCCCTCTGTTGTTTCTGGAGGGAGAGAAAGGGGAGGATGGAGTAGGAAAGGGTGGAAATAAAGGAGAGCAATAAAAGGGATGATGATCAGTGTGTGATTGATAGGGTGGCCAGGTGAGAGGGCAGAAGGAAGAGTGACTCACACATAGCCTTTAGCCAGTAACATCTGGACTGAACAGGTGGCTAGTGGCAGACTTATACACACATCTCTACAGAGACCTATACATACACCCCTACACACACACACACACCCCTACACACACACACACACACACACACACACACACACACACACACACACACACACACACACACACACACACACACACACACACACACACACACACACACACACACACACACGTACACACACACACACATCTCTACAGACACCTATACGTACATACATACACACACACACACACACACACACACACCTCTACAGACACAGTCACACACACACACACACATCTCTACAGACACCTAAACATACACACACACACACATTCTCTCTTTTGTGTGTGTGTGTGTGTGTGTGTGTGTGTGTGTGTGTGTGTGTGTGTGTGTGTGTGTGTGTGTGTGTGTGTGTGTGTGTGTGTGTGTGTGTGTGTGTGTGTGTGTGTGTGTGTGTGTGTGTGTGTGTGTGTGTGTGTTTGATTTGATTTGATTAGGATCTCTTTTCGTCCCTATTTGGACTAATCTTCCAAGAGTCCTTAACATTAAAATACAATTTATAATACAAACACGCTTTTACATATACCACACTATTACAAACATACATAAAACACCAGCATAATGACTCAATAAATACTCAATCTAAAAAATGTTAAAAATATATTTAAAAAAAGATTCTTCATCTACTATAGTCACACAACATTTCTATATACTATATTAAAATTGTTTTTAAATAATGTTTAAACTTATATATTGAAAGGTTTCTTGTTTGCTCAGTTAATTTATTCCATTTCTTTATTGCTCTAAATCGAAATGTTATTTTGCCCATTTCTTTTTTCTGTCTGCATAGATGGTGGACAATCTATTCCTAGTATTTACAGAATGTCTGTCTCTTACCAACTGAATACCATTGTGAATAGAACTTGGCCGTTTTAAATTATGTATATTATAAAATAATATAAGCATGTTTTTTTCAATTATCTTGTCGATTGATGACCAATCAAGAACACTGCGCATGACTGCAACAGAAGAACCATATCTCCACCTTAAAACAATCCTTGCTGCTTTATTCTGTGCATTCAGCAGCCTCCTAACTTCACTTGATGATGCATTTCCCCAGACCACCGAACAATAGTTCACTTGACTCTCAACCAATGCCTGTGTTATTTGCTGAAGGTGTGTGTGTGTGTGTGTGTGTGTGTGTGTGTGTGTGTGTGTGTGTGTGTGTGTGTGTGTGTGTGTGTGTGTGTGTGTGTGTGTGTGTGTGTGTGTGTGTGTGTGTGTGTGTGTGTGTGTGTGTGTGTGTGTGTGTGTGTGTGTGTGTGTGTGTATCAATATTTTTGTGAATTAGCTCCATCAAACACTGAGTGCAGTCATTATCACAGTAAAGCTGAAATCTATAATCACTAAATGAGTCTCCATAACCAATGAGGCATTAGATTAGTTATTGAACTGTAGAACTCCAGGGTGGAAAACAATGATTTATGAGATGAAGACTGAGAAGGTTTTATTATTAAACCAAAGGCACTTTATGCATTCAAATAAATAGATTCAAATGTGGTTAGTAGTTTGTGGACATGGCATTGATTCAAACTTCTTGTTTTTATTATTATTCTGCCTTTTCTTCTTCCTCTAGCTCCTACTGTCATCTCCTTCTCCTTTGATGTGGGGAATGGCCCCGTGGAATTGGCCGTCCATTCAGCCACGCCCCTCAATGATGACCAATGGCATCGCGTCATGGCAGAGCGGAACGTGAAGGAGGCGGTGCTACAGCTGGATCTGAACTATAGGGAAGCTCGTCCCGCCCCTCCACAGGGACACACACGGCTAGAGCTGTTTAGTCAGCTTTATGTGGGTAAGAGAAAGAGATACACACACACACACACACACACACACACACACACACACACACACACACACACACACACACACACACACACACACACACACACACACACACACCAACATAAAAATAGTACAATACTGCACTACTGCATTTATATTTAATTCATCAGTCATTATATTTTAACTTTGCAAAGTTCAATAAGTTGGCGATATAGTTTGTGCCCGTATAACATTATAAAGTGTCTCTATATTCCCCCAAGTAAGTTCTCCGAAGCTGAGATACGACTGATTATAATGAAGATAAGACATCACACACATTCGCACAACGTTAAAGAATTATGTCAAACTAACTCCTCATGACCGTAAATTATTAACAGTTGCAGAGGATTAAGACTTTTTATCCGCACACAGAGACAATGAATTAAGTCCTCATTATGCCACACAGAGACAATGAATTAAGTCCTCATTATGCCACACAGAGACAATGAATTAAGTCCTCATTATGCCACACAGAGACAATGAATTAAGTCCTCATTATGCCACAGAGAGACAATGAATTAAGTCCTCATTATGCCACACAGAGACAATGAATTAAGTCCTCATTATGCCACACAGAGACAATGAATTAAGTCCTCATTATGCCACACAGAGTCAATGAATTATGTCCTCATTATGCCACACAGAGACAATGAATTAAGTCCTCATTATACCACACAGAGACAATGAATTAAGTCCTCATTATGCCACATAGAGACAATGAATTAAGTTCTCATTATACCACACAGAGGCAATGAATTAAGTCCTCATTATGCCACACAGAGACAATGAATTAAGTCCTCATTATGCCACACAGAGACAATGAATTAAGTCCTCATTATACCACACAGAGACAATGAATTCAGTCCTCATTATGCCACACAGAGACAATGAATTAAGTCCTCATTATGCCACACAGAGACAATGAATTAAGTCCTCATTATGCCACAGAGAGACAATGAATTAAGTCCTCATTATGCCACACAGAGACAATGAATTAAGTCCTCATTATGCCACACAGAGACAATGAATTAAGTCCTCATTATGCCCCACAGAAACAATGAATTAAGTCCTCATTATGCCACATAGAGACAATGAATGAAGTCCTCATTATGCCACACAGAGACAATGAATGAAGTCCTCATTATGCCACACAGAGACAATGAATTAAGTCCTCATTATGCCACACAGAGACAATGAATGAAGTCCTCATTATGCCACACAGAGACAATGAATTAAGTTCTCATTATGCCACACAGAGGCAATGAATTAAGTCCTCATTATACCACACAGAGACAATGAATTAAGTCCTCATTATGCCACAGAGAGACAATGAATTAAGTCCTCATTATACCACACAGAGACAATGAATTAAGTCCTCATTATACCACACAGAGGCAATGAATTAAGTCCTCATTATGCCACACAGAGACAATGACTTAAGTCCTCATTATGCCACACAGAGACAATGAATTAAGTCCTCATTATGCCACACAGAGACAATGAATTAAGTCCTCATTATGCCACAGAGAGACAATGAATTAAGTCCTCATTATGCCACACAGAGACAATGAATTAAGTCCTCATTATGCCACACAGAGACAATGAATGAAGTCCTCATTTTGCCACACAGAGACAATGAATTAAGTCCTCATTTTCCAACACAGAGACAATTAATTAAGTTGTCACTATGCCACAGAGAGACAATGAATGAAGTCCTCATTTTGCCACACAGAGACAATGAATGAAGTCCTCATTATGCCACACAGATACAATGAATTAAGTCCTCATTATGCCACACAGAGACAATTAATTAAGTCCTCATTATGCCACACAGAGACAATTAATTAAGTCCTCATTATGCCACACAGAATGGCTCTACATTTTCATTGTGATATTTGAGTTGCTCCTCCGCTCCCTCTCTTCTCTACACAATGACTGTGAAGGTCATTAGGAGAACAGAAGTTAAAGAGGACTTTATCTCTACCTCTTCTTTTCACTCCTCTATCTCACCCTACTTTATATGGCTGTGGACCTGCCAATACTTTAACACTGCCGACAGCCAATAAAACTGGATTTAGGAGGGAGGGGAAAACTGCTGAGGTTGAATTCAATTCTCTTTCCTTCCTACTCTTTCTCTCTCTAACTCTGAACATTTATTTTTCTCTGAGAAACACTTCTAAATTCCAATCAGACATTCCAAAGTCAGATAGTTCTGAATACCAATAACACGTTTTAAATTCCATCGTCTCATCACTTTTTGGCGGTTTGGATGGAAGAACATTATCACTTTGCAGCTTCCTGAATGGCCATTGGGATTAATAAAGTTGTATGGAATTGAATTGAATTCAAGTAAATCGGTCCTTATATGCCACCGTTAACCATACAGCCATACAGGCACATATTGATTTGTGATGCGAAACTTTAATACCGGCTTATAAAGAGTGACTCACAGGAGACATCTGCCCCACTATCTGATCTGCATGTACAGTAGGTTTCAGGGAAACCAACTCGTTGAATTACCCCTCAGGGATCAATCTAATCGCCATCAGATCATCAGCTTAACACAATCAGTTCTTCCGTCACCTCCATACAGTCATGGGACCTATTGGTTTGTACTGGATCAGAGAGCGGTATAAATCTGACTGTGTGATAGGCTAGGCTGCTGTCTCTCTTGTAGCTCATCTGCATGTGTCAGAGCAGCGAGGGTAT